>NC_141686.1:266083553-266088553 GCF_964263255.1 Lissotriton vulgaris
GGTTATTTATATAGTGTTTTTTTCTTTGGGCAGTGTATGGTATCAAATTAGAAGTAGAAATATGAAGAAAATGATCAAATAAACTCTTCGTCAATTCTGAATTATACTATAGAAGTCTAACTCTATCCTTAACTCAGGGCCGGCGCTAGGCATGGGCAGCGTGGTCTGCCGCTCATGGTCTCGCACTCAGCCCACCAGCATGGGGCCACGCACTGGTGATGTGTCCTTTTGTTTTCCTGGAGATCTATCAGAAAGGTGTCGCTTGCAATTAAGGTCCATTGGCGGGGGCCCCCTCCTTGGGCCTCCCATGGATAGTGTCAGGAGGTATAGGGGAGGGAGAAGGAGACGCTCCTTCAATTGCAAGGAGAACATTCACAGACACTGAGGGGGCCTCATTGTCCAGCATTTTTGCGCACCCACAGTTTTAACTTTTAGACCACAATCAATTCTCACACCTATGAAGGTGTGAGAAATGCGTGTGGAGTAAAAGTTAAAACTGTGGGGGCGTCAAAATGCTGGACAATGGGGCCCCCTCAGTGTCTGTGAATGTTCTCCTTGCAAGGGGCCACTTATGTAAATTGGAGGGGGCCTCACGCACGTTCCCTTTTAGCCCATGGTCTTGCAAATCCTAGGACTGGCCCTGCCATAACTAAAACAGAGAAGTCTATTTTTTTCTATAAGTATTACAGAGTGATAGAATATGATTGTCAGAAAATATTTTTCTAATTAGCTTTCAGTACAGAACATACTTCAGTTTTATAAATAATATCTTACCTTTTAAATATAAGTTGAAGTTATCAGTTGGTTTTTTGTTGGTATGCACTTCTCGAAGTAGTAGTCAAAATGGGTGTGTTTCGCTCTCTTTGTATATATATATTCAGGTACATAACCAATGAAATGTCATGATATAATAGTAGAAATTGAAAGTAATCTTTTAATTGGTTGTCATTTCCAACACTTCCGATATGTTTTGTGAAGTAATTTACCTCAGGGATTTTAGAGAGTTCTACATGCTAAATGGCTAAATGGTATTCCAACAATATTTGTGAAAATGGTAGGGATTGGTATGTAGTATGAGCTAATGTTTAATTGGTGAAAGTGTCTCCAGTTGTTTTTCTGTAAATTACTTTCCCACCTTTTTTGAGCGAGTGCTTGTCAGTGTGTTTCCCGGTACGCGAACTTGCAGCGTTACGGGAGTCCTCCATTTTGTGTTTCGGTAGAATTGAGATACAAGATGGAGGGTAAATAATGTTCAGAATGGGTAGATTGGGGTAGTTTAGACGTATCCTGTCTCCCTAAGTTTTCTGAGGGTGGCTCAGGAGGCTCATATTTGTTGTTAAATTTTTTTTTTTTTTTTTCGCGTGGTTAGCTACCGGTACGCGAACTAGTTAGCGTTCCGGGAAGCGAATATAGGTGAAAATAAGTGAAAAAAGGTACATTCGAAATTTCAAAAGAGTACACTAAGTTAAGGTAGCTCTGAAAAGAGCTTTTGGGTTTTGTGTATGTTCTAGAAACTTATAAGTAGGAACCAATACACATTCTTAAATTTAGTATGAAAACTTTGTTCCCCTCATCTGAGAAATGCACGCCATCTCCTCTGTAGATATCTTGCATGTAGTAACGCAAGTTATTGTTGTAGATGCAGCCCATTCCATGGTCCCTCATGTAAGCTGAAACAGACTTATTTACATGCTTCCTCGAATTTTCTATTTGTGGACAAAATTGATTGGACCACCTCCATTTTTGTCTTTGGCATATATTGGAATATACCAAGGCAGTTTGAGGAAAAAGTGTCATCAAATGCTCAAAGGTGTCCTTTAGGAGCATTTCCAGACCTACCCCAGTCAAAGTGCCTAAATCGTTTCCGCCACAGTGCACTATTATGAGGTCGGGGTTTGGCAAATGTAAAAAGGTTTTCACCAATGGTATCAATTGGTGACATTTCAATCCTCTTCGGCCAATCCATTTAATTTCCACATTTGAAAATTGAGGTTGTGTAAATTTCTGTTATCAGCATACCTGTGAGCCCAGTGGATGTAGCTATGTCCAAGAATCCAGACTGAAAACATGGCTAGAGGAGTTTTTGCTGCAGTCAGATGAAGTGTGGGAATGAAATGGCAGTTGAAATAGTGAAGTTTGTAATGAAAAAAAACTGTGGAGTTTAAGTGTAAATGATTCATTAGCAGTGATTGGTGTATTTCTATTGCTGAAAACAGAAAGTTAGCGTGCATGGATGTGTTCTTTGAAAGATGTAATTTGAATGGTTAATAAAAAATGATGTTATGAAAGATTTCAGTGGATTAGCAGGTGTACTGATAGTTCAGAGTTCATTTGAAACATTGTTGTGTGAACTTGTAAACCTGAGAGGTCTGGCAGGCGGTAGTTGCTATGGAAAAGAGGTAGAAAGGGCAGAGGGGGGAAGGGTGTTGATTTGAAAATAGTGAGGGAAGAGTTTTGATTGGCTGACATGAGAGATATGTGTGATGAATATCAGCGTTTCAGTGCCTTTGTTGGTTCCAGCCTCTGGAGTGCATACCTTTAATTCTGCTAAAGAATAATTGGTGTGTTTCTGAGTCGGTTTTGAATTTCAAAAAGAATTTGTAAAGGTGAGATATCGTTTATATATTTTAGATAAAGTCAAGTCAAGTCAAGTCATAAAATTTGTATAGCGCACTACATACCCCAGAGGGTTTCAAGGCGCTTAGGAAGGGGAGGAGGATTATTTGTCAAATATCCACGTTTTAAGCTGCTTTCTGAACGCTAGGTGATTCTGGGTGAGGCGAAGGTAAGCGGGGAGTGAGTTCCATGTTTTGGCAGCCAGGTATGAAAAGGATCTGCCTCCCATGGTGGTCTTGTTGATGCGAGGTACAGTGGCGAAGGCTTGGCTGGAAGAGCGAAGTTGGCGGGAGGGGGTGTAGAAGGACAGTCGAGAGTTGAGGCAATCTGGTCCGATGTCGTAGAGTGATTTGTGTGCGTGGGTAAGCAGTCGGAAAGTGATCCTCTTATTGACGGGTAGCCAGTGGAGGTCTTTAAGGTGACCAGAGATGTGTTCGTTGCGTGGGATGTCTAATATGAGCCTGGCTGAGGCGTTTTGGATTCGTTGTAGTTTCTTCTGGAGTTTAGCGGTGGTACCTGCGTAGAGGGTGTTTCCGTAGTCCAGTCGGCTCGTGACTAGAGCGTGGGTGACTGTTTTCCTTGTTTCGGAGGGGATCCAGCGAAATGTTTTTCTGAGCATGCGAAGAATGTTAAAGCAGGAGGAGGATACGGCGCTGACTTGTCTGTTCATTGAGAGTGAAGAATCCAGGATGACGCCAAGGTTCCGTGCGTGGTCTGTCGGGATGGGTGCTTTTCCGAGGGCTTCCGGCCACCAGGATTTGTCCCATGCAGATGGGGATGTACCTAAGATGAGGACTTCTGTTTTGTCTGAGTTCAGTTTCAGACGGCTTTGTTTCATCCAATCGGCGACTTCTTTCATTCCTTCGTGTAGGTTAGTTTTGGCGGTGCTGGGGTCCTTGGTGAGAGAAAGGATCAGTTGAGTGTCATCCGCGTAAGAGATGATGTTGAGGTTGTGATGGCGTGCGATGGCCGTGAGGGGGCTCATATATACGTTGAAGAGGGTGGGACTGAGTGAGGATCCTTGAGGTACGCCGCAGATGATTTCAGAGGCCTCGGACTTGAATGGTGGGAGGCGGACCCTCTGGGTTCTTCCGGTGAGGAACGAGGTGATCCATTCCAGTGCTTTTCCTTGGATTCCGATGTTTCTGAGGCGTTGTAAAAGGGTGCTGTGGCAGACTGTGTCGAAGGCTGCAGAGAGGTCGAGGAGGATGAGGGCGACTGTGTCTCCATTGTCCAGTAGAGTTCGAATGTCGTCTGTTGCTGCGATGAGGGCGGTCTCAGTGCTGTGTTTGGCTCGGAAGCCAGATTGTGAGGGGTCGAGTGATTTGTTGGCTTCGAGGAAGGCGGCGAGCTGGTTGTTGACAGCTTTCTCGATGACTTTGGCCGGGAATGGAAGAAGCGAGATGGGGCGGTAGTTTTTGAGTTCGGTGGGGTCTGCTGTTGGTTTTTTCAGAAGGGCGGTGAGTTCAGCGTGTTTCCAGTCTTCTGGGAAGGTAGCGGAGTTGAAGGAGCAGTTGATGACGTCTCGGAGGTGCGGAGCTATGACGGAGTCTGCTTTGTTGAAGATGTGGTGAGGGCATGGGTCTGTGGGTGATCCAGAGTGGATGGAATTCATCAGGCGGATGGTGTCCTCAGTGGAGATTGGGTTCCAGGCGTTAAGGGTGTTTACGGGGGGAAGATGGTCAGCAGATGGTAGGGTGGGTTGGCTTCCGGGTTGGTTGTCAAAGCTGTTGTGGATGTCAGCAATCTTGTTGTGGAAAAAAGAGGCTAGGGAGTCGCAGAGGGTTTGAGAGGGGGTGATGTCGTTGGAGTTGGCCGAGGGGTTGGAAAATTCCTTGACGATGTTGAAAAGTTCCTTGCTGTTGTGGGCGTTGTTGTCAAGTCGATCCTTGAATGCTGTTTTCTTGGCTTTTCTGATCAGTTGGTGGTGAGTACGGGTGGCGCTTTTGAAGGCGTCCTTGTTGCTGGTGGATGGGTCTTTTTTCCAGGCCTTTTCAAGGGAGCGGCATAGTTTCTTGGACTTCTTGAGATCATCGTTGAACCATGAGGCCTTCTTGTTGCCAAGTTTGTGTTGACGTTTTTTCAGTGGTGCTAGGGTGTCGGCGGTGTTGGATAACCAAAGGGTGAGGTTGGAGGCGGCTTCGTTGGCGTTAGAAGAGAGGGCTGGGGAGGTTCGAAGGAGCGATGTGGAGATCTGATCCGTGGTGATTTTGTTCCAGTTTCTTTGTAGAGTTGGTTGGAGGTGGATGATGGGTTTCGGCTTGTATGCTTTTTTGCGTAAATAAGAAAGTCAGCTGTGTATTTAAAATGATGTTTTGCGTCAAGTGTTTTGCATTCTGCTTTCAAAGGTGATTTTGGATTCTTTTACCAATTGTAATTGTAGA